>NW_027288768.1:537500-538767 GCF_037038585.1 Patagioenas fasciata | reverse complement strand
ACCCTAACCCTAACCCTAACCCTAACCCTAACCCTAACCCTAACCCTAACCCTAACCCTAACCCTAACCCTAACCCTAACCCTAACCCTAACCCTAACCCTAACCCTAACCCTAACCCTAACCCTAACCCTAACCCTAACCCTAACCCTAACCCTAACCCTAACCCTAACCCTAACCCTAACCCTAACCCTAACCCTAACCCTAACCCTAACCCTAACCCTAACCCTAACCCTAACCCTAACCCTAACCCTAACCCTAACCCTAACCCTAACCCTAACCCTAACCCTAACCCTAACCCTAACCCTAACCCTAACCCTAACCCTAACCCTAACCCTAACCCTAACCCTAACCCTAACCCTAACCCTAACCCTAACCCTAACCCTAACCCTAACCCTAACCCTAACCCTAACCCTAACCCTAACCCTAACCCTAACCCTAACCCTAACCCTAACCCTAACCCTAACCTAACCCTAACCCTAACCCTAACCCTAACCCTAACCCTAACCCTAACCCTAACCCTAACCCTAACCCTAACCCTAACCCTAACCCTAACCCTAACCCTAACCCTAACCCTAACCCTAACCCTAACCCTAACCCTAACCCTAACCCTAACCCTAACCCTAACCCTAACCCTAACCCTAACCCTAACCCTAACCCTAACCCTAACCCTAACCCTAACCCTAACCCTAACCCTAACCCTAACCCTAACCCTAACCCTAACCCTAACCCTAACCCTAACCCTAACCCTAACCCTAACCCTAACCCTAACCCTAACCCTAACCCTAACCCTAACCCTAACCCTAACCCTAACCCTAACCCTAACCCTAACCCTAACCCTAACCCTAACCCTAACCCTAACCCTAACCCTAACCCTAACCCTAACCCTAACCCTAACCCTAACCCTAACCCTAACCCTAACCCTAACCCTAACCCTAACCCTAACCCTAACCCTAACCCTAACCCTAACCCTAACCCTAACCCTAACCCTAACCCTAACCCTAACCCTAACCCTAACCCTAACCCTAACCCTAACCCTAACCCTAACCCTAACCCTAACCCTAACCCTAACCCTAACCCTAACCCTAACCCTAACCCTAACCCTAACCCTAACCCTAACCCTAACCCTAACCCTAACCCTAACCCTAACCCTAACCCTAACCCTAACCCTAACCCTAACCCTAACCCTAACCCTAACCCTAACCCTAACCCTAACCCTAACCCTAACCCTAACCCTAACCCTAACCCTAACCCTAACCCTAACCCTAAC